>NC_056732.1:543967511-543992511 GCF_019279795.1 Protopterus annectens | reverse complement strand
GTGTGTGTGTGTGTGTGTGTGTGTGTATGTTTTTAATACCATACTTCTGCACTACCTAGTGCCTGTTTTACTCCTTAAGGCACTAATTCCTTATGCATGCCCAAAGTGTATTCCTTCTGGGGGACATGTGATAGGTATACAGTGGAACTGCCACTCACATCCATGGATGATATACACCCACAAACAAGCACACCTCCTATAACAAGGACATTATTAAGGTTTCTTTGTTCTCCATAGGGGAAATCAATGATTCTGTGTGGCCTGGACATTTGCCTCACACCTACTCCCTGAGGAAGATGAGTTGGCTTACCTCATTAACTCCTCTTCCTCTAGAACCAGTTACAACATGTGTCTGAGTTGCTATTTGAACTTAGATCACCTAGGTCATAGTCTGGGCTTCATTCATACAACTAGGCCACTGAAGCTGCCAAAATCTGTCAGAGTTATTGAAGTTGTTTTACTAGGGTATACTCATGTTAAGAAATATTGACAAAGTTTTTTGAAGGGGAACATAAATTACAGATGACAAAGCTAATATATAGTTAATACAGGCAATAATAAGTCCAGAAACATTGTATGCTATTGTTAACAAAATTTGTTTAAGGCATAGGGAATGATGTATTACCAGAAGAGCATATAGGATGATATTATTGGCTACATTATCTCTGCATTTCCAGAGTTCTAATGATTTGTATTTGTCTAAAATGTGGTCAAAATTCTATTTCTTATGTGAGAGCTTACCATCTTCTTTATAATCTTCAATTTATGTGGTTCAGAATGTTTGAATTATGCTGCATAATCTCAACAACATAAATGCTGCTGGGTATACCAAATTCCCACTTCTTTTATTTAAAAAACAGAAAAAATATAAAGATTTATCTAGTTTATCCATCTGCTCTTTTGTAATATTGATGCTCTAAAAGTGGAAAGACGCCATTTTATAATGTAAAATAAGCTAAAAATATAAAGTTTCAGTCTAGCTCACCTAGTGTTTGTTGACCAATTCTGGGGATTGTTATTCTAAGCTGTACGTCAAACATGCAAGCTGAAAAGTCAGTCATATTTCTGTGATGTGAATGTATAAATGCATAGGTAATTTAAGATCTGTTTTCAAATATATTAGTGTCTTTCTAGAATGAATATACCAATATTTGTACAAAAATGACTGGAAATGTCTAATAATGCAAGGTTTAACTTAGTAGCTAATATGGATGTGGCAGGTTGCACAGAGAATTAAGGCTGTGAGCTTTTAATGGGCTCTTTCTGAGTTCCAGAGTTTAATTCCTTTAGCTGCCATTTGCTTAACTGTATAACTCTGAACAAATCACTTAGGCAGACAGTTCTCCTAGGCTGAGTCTAAAAAAGGTCCATGCAGATCAGTGTTCTATCCCAGTTAACAAGTACAAATAATAAAAAAAAAAACATTAACAAACTAGTGACTTGCATCATAGCATTTTATATATAAAAAAAAAGAGATAAACAATGCCATTCTCAGCACACACCTTAGTTAATATACAAAGCCAGGATTTGATATAATGAGGCATCATACACTTTTCTCAAATGATCATGGTTTCCCTTTGTGAAATCACTGACGCTAACATCAGTTTAAATTGTTTTTTTGCAGCTTGATAACCCTTGTACTGAAAATGAATTCATTAAAGCCTTCTCAAAGACAGCATTCATTCACAACTTTTTTTAAATGTCTTTGTTCCTTGCTGATATTTCAGTATACCACCATGTTACTTCTGCTCTGAAAACCATAGTTTCTTCATTCAGAAATCTGTATGACTTGACAACTTTTTCAAGATTTTTGGAACTGGTTTGATTCTTTGAATAAATTCTTTCCAAAGTGAAACTATAATTTTAGTCCTGTAACATTCCAGATCCTACCCATTTTTCTGATTTGCCAATCAATTTCAATATAATAATTTTTATTAGACAGAACTGTAATGTGTTAATTCAAGTACGTTTGCTTTCTACTACTTCTTGATAAGTTAAGGTGTGTTTAGTTCATCATTATTTGGTTTCTTGTTAGTATCAAAATGGAAATTTGGTCTTGTATTTCTTTGAAAATTATGCACATAACTTCTTATTTGCAAAGTGAAGCCACTTTATGATATATGATTCAGCTGGTAAGTAATCTGTCAGTAGTAGACTAAATAATATACTATGTTTGAATCACAAGTCACCTTTGTAATGGAGAAACAGTAGCATCTACAATCCCAACCTTTGCTAGGTCTCTCCAACCCCTCATGCTTTGCAGGCTGCTACTAAAATGGCACTCTGCAACCTGTATATACCTTCTTTATCAACGTTCCCCACTGCGACCTTAGTTAAAATAGAAGACCACGTGATTAACATCAGACAAAAGCTCATTTTCATAAACATTTTATGATTTATCTGGCCTATCCATAAAGGAAAGGACTCCAGCAAAAAAGCAGACATATTAAAGAGAGAGAGAACAAAGTATTTTCTACCTAAAGGCTACTACCTGGCAGCTCAAGCAATACAAAACAGGATTTGTAATGTCAGCATGTGAATGGTCCAACATTTTAAGCAATATATACATTTCCTTGTTGCGCTTGTTGCAGAGCTTAACAAAGTGTAGCTCTCTTTCATTTTTCTGGTCTCTGAACATTAAGCTGTATTTATGTAGGTGCTTCAGACCCTCATATTATTAAGACAACCTCTCTCTTCCCCTCAAAAAGCAAACACAAATAACCCTTTCTCTCTTAAACCTGTTCCCAGTATATTTGTTTGTGTCTTTCAGCTTTTCCCGGTTAGGGGTCACCACAGGGGAACTCCGGTCCGCTAATGATTGGTAGTTGATTTTTACGTGCCGAGTTACCAGCTCTGATGCAGAACCTTCAATGAAGGTACGCCCATTCACGCATGTCTCCATGCAGAAGATGCTCTAGCTGAGGATCGAACCGGACAGTGTCTTACTGTGAGGTGACAATGCTACCACAGCACCACCACCGCGGGTCCTTGTACCTACATTAAATCACTTCTTCTTAAACTTAAACCTTGCTCTCCTTCTACTAATAACCTTCCACCCCACTTCTTTAAACTCGGAGTCCACTCCATAGCCTATCCTGTCTCAATCTTAATTAACCAATCCATTCAGGAATCCACTGTCCCAGATTCCTGGAAATCTTCTTACAGCATATCACTACACAAAGGAGGAAACTCCACAGATCCTTCCAAGTATAGACCCATTTCAATTCTCTGTCCACTCTCCAAACTTCTCAAAAAATGTATACATAACCAACTTCATAAGTACCTAATCGATGGTAATCTCCTAACCTCTACACAGCACGGCTTCAGACCTAATCATAGTACCTCCATTGCCCTACTCTCTTTCACACATACTGTTGCTGAAGCCATGGACAACAATCAAATAGTATCCTGTTTCTTTCTTGAGCTATCCAAAGTTTTTGATAGCGTCTCTCATTCTTAACTTATTTCCAAACTAACTGAACTCAACACCCCCATTAGCTGGTTCTCAAGCTATCTCTCAAACAGACTCCAGTTTGTTAGATGGCAATCTGCCTGTTCCCCCTTCCTACCTATCCAAACTAGTGTCCCTCAGGGCTCAGTTCTTGTCCCTCTCCTTTTCAACATCTTCACTAATGATGTACTCTCCTCCTGCACATCTTATTCCCTCATACAATACGCCAGTGACTGTACTGTCATCTCTATCTCTGACAACATTTCTAACCACCTTTCTATAACACAACATACTTTCACTTCTGTAGAAAAATGGCTAACTGAACACCAGTTTTTACTTAACCCCAAAAAGACTAAGCTCTTTCTCTTCCTACCTAAATCCCTCTCTCAACATAAATCCACTTTTACCATTCTCTCCCTCAATAAATCTCCCATCACAGCCAATCCCCACACCAAATTGCTTGGAACTATAATTGATGACCAGATAAAATTCAACATTCATATACAACAGTGTATCAAAAGAACAAACCAAAAACTAAGCCTCCTCTACAGAAATAAAAAATTCCTAGCTCCCAAATCCAGACCTCCTCTTGCTCAAGCCTTTCTCCTCCCTTCCCTTCTCTATGCCTCTCCAATTCTAGCCCATCTCCAGTCATCATGCCTATCCAAACTCGAACAGGCCTATAACAGCATAGCCAGATTCGCCAGTAACCTACCATGCAAATCCCATCATAGCCTTGCCCTGAACCAACTCCAATGGCTTGAATTCCACCAACTCTTACTTCTCTCACAGCTACAGCTGACTCACTGCCTGCTAAATAAACCCTTGGCCTGCCCCTCACTCTCTTCATTAGTATCCCACTATACTCCAGTTCATCTACTCCGTAGCTCAGTCCAGAACCTACTAGACATCTACAAACCTAACAAAAATATTGGCAAACTCCTGTATAAACACTCTGCCTCCCGCACCTGGAATAGGCTACCCCTTTATATACGCAACATCACAAGTTACACTTTTTTTAAATCTGAAGTTAAAAAACACCTCCTAAACTCCAAAACCTGTCCTTGCCATAATCCCCCTTGAATTCAAACACCTCTTCTTGCCACAGCTTCTACCAAATCTATGTCTTTCAACCTGTCAAAATCTTAAACTATATCCTCTAAAAACTTCACACTTCAATTTAACAATAGACAGGGATTTTTGAGTAAAACAAGTCAGTCAAAGTAGCTGTCAAACCCTACTATGCATACATTTTGTACTCATTTGCTATCTCTAATGTAAATACTAACAGCGAACCAAGAATTTAACACAAAAATAGAACTAAGTTGTTAATATGTTATTCTGCATATACCAGATTTCATGACTGAACATGATACTTGAACTAAGCTGTTAAACTGTATTTTTGAATATACTTCGTTTCATCTGTACCTTTTTTACTGTAAACCATAATCTGCTAATATTATTGTATCACATTTTTATTATTTTTTTTCTCTTCTCAATCTTTTTGAACAATGTTAAATTCTTATAATCTACTGTAATATTTATATTAAGGTTTTGTATTCCTTGAGCTTTTCTCCTCGGGTCTCCACTGAAAAGGGGCAAATGACTCAGTTGGACTAACCCGGTAAACATATGGCAAATAAATAAATAAATAAATAAATAAATAAATAAATAAATAGTTTACACACAAAAATCTAAGTTCAGGTAGATCTCATGGGTAGTTTCAGTAACCACTAGTTTCATTATGTACACTTATTATTAAAGCTGTGAGATTGCCTCCTGTGTTACCAGCAATAATATGGAAACATGAACAGAAGACTTTAACATCATAAATAAATATCATTATTCATAGGATCCATAGGATCCATAGGAGTTTCAAGACCATTTAGACTCACAACTATTAATGCCTTTCTTATAGCCACATTCAAGTTGTGCCCCCTTTCTTACATTGGGCTAAGCCAGTTATTTCTGTGGTACATTTGTGGGTACTCCTCCAATCATCCAGGTTCTATCTCAAGAAAAATATATTTGCTTGAATGTGCTTGTCAATGGCCCTGGAAATACTAATCAATGCACTTCAATTTAGATATATAAAAATGTGTATGTAATCACAGTACCACAAAGCAAGCAGAATAATAACAAATGATTTCCCATATTATTTTCAATAAACTGTTTTAAATGCAGATAATACTTATCTAGTATTCCTAAGCAGCAAATGCAAGAATCATGCACATTGGGCAATGTCTTAAAAGCAGCTTGCAGTACACTCTAGAGAAACCTAACTACCTCCTGGTTAATGAAAGACTAGTGGTGGTATTCATAGCCCAGGGTTTTGTAGCTACAAAGGGGTTATCCAGGACAAGTTCCACAAATAAGCTAAGCGCAGGTTATTCTCACCGAAAAGGAAAAGGGAAGGTGTTTTGAAAACCATGCCTAGTTACAGCAAAAGCATAAAGTACCTAAAGTTAAGTATTAAATGCGTATGAAGTATTACATGAAAACTATAGGCTTTATACCACTCCATTTGTATTTGGATATTGTGAAAGGGTGCAGCTGTGCAGTCATGTTTGAAAGTTTTAAATCAAGTGGCAGACTGCACAGCTTTTGTTAGTAATATTTCAAAAGGGGGATTTAAAATGTCTTATGGGGATTTCCTTATGTGGACACCATGTTGCTTGCTTTAAAGAATAGAAAGAGGCAGAGAGGAAAAATTGAAAAAGGGGAGACATAACAAAGAGGGAGACACTGAATGAACACACCAAGAAGGTTGTGCTGGAAGAGATGGGAGGGGAGGGCAGCATGTTTTGGTGGAGAGAGACCCTCCTATTCAAGATTTTTTATATAAGAGGGTAGCGTGGATGGTCAGTAGGCAAAAGAGTGTAGGAGAAAGGATAAGGAAAGAAGGGGTAACAATGAGTGGTGCCAGCAGGAGTCCCCAGTCTAGAGCCTCAAATGTTTCCACTACCAGATAGTGTTGCAGTTGAAAATTACTATTTTGAGAGGACAGGGTCCTGTGGTTGAATGGTGGTTGGCACTAACTGGGGCAGCGAATCATGAAGCCACTGAAGACAGGCCTTGATTTACTGATAGCATCTCTCCATGATCTGCTTCAGCACATCCTCAAGTAAGTCCCAAAGCCTCTATTCAATGAGGCTTGGCAGGTGGTCACATTCTATGGTGCTGCAGGACTGGTGCCACCATTCTGACCATGGAAAGATGTGCTTGGAAGAGGAGAGGGTGGACACTCCTTAACCTGGGAGGTATGTGCCTGGGCTTTCTACATGGCCCACCTCATTAGTAAGGGTATCTCATCCAGGGACAATGTGGTTGTAACATCTCTGAATTATTCCCTTATAAGACCCATTATTAAGTACAATGCTCCTTTTGGAATGTACTTTACAAAGCACATGCAGCAGCTGTGGAGACCACAGACGTTCCTCACCTGGAGAATTCAAAGCCTCAAACATCTACCCTACACAGATAGGCTAAAAGCCCTGTCCCTCTACTCAGTCTCCTACAGACTCCTCAGAGGTGACCTCTGTCTGGCATACAAAGCAATCTCAGACCCCACCCTGATGGGACTGCTGCATATCCGCCAGTCAAGCACCACTCAAGTAACCCACACATGCAACCTCAACATGGTCTGTTACATCAATAGGACATGTTGGCAGGACAGATTTCTCTCCCAGAGTCTCCCCCTTTTGTGGAATAGGCTCCCTCTCCACATAAAGCAGAGTACCTCATTAAACATTTTAAGTACAACCTGGATAACTGGATGGGGAACAGAAAATATCCCCCTGGGATTCCACCTGTGTCCCTGTTGGATAGTGGTGTAGGGTGCTGAATTGTTGGACATGGGCTAAATTCTTGGCTAGGCTTGTAAGGGCCTCAGGGCCAATAGCCTAGCAACTTCCTATGATCCTATGATCCTTAGTTACACCTATTTGCTCACCCAATATTTCTGACAGTACTCTGTTGGGAATTTCCAAAATCTACCAACTCATTATACTCCCAAAACATATGTTACCAGTGACCTCTTTCATCATCATTACATCTCCAACATTTGCCATCTACCTGAGGAAAAATTCTTTGGAGTCTGCTTGGGGTATACAAGTATCTATGCAAACACGTCTAGGCAAAAAGCCTAAATCTTTTAGAATTTGTTGCATATTTGGGAGATGTGCATATGTCTTTCCATTGTTTACTTGTGAATTGCATATCTATTAACTCTTTGCAATCTTTTTTTGACCTCCCTGACTGATTCCTTGTTGTTATGCAATAGTTTATGTGCCCTACTAAATATACCTTTTTTAACAGCAGCTTCTGTTCTAGATTCAATTAAAAACAAAACCAGTGCAGGTCTTTTATTTAAGATTCCCCTATCCCTTTCTACGTGTCTATTCTCTGATATCAGTCCCTGGTAGGGAAGGCAATCACTAGACTGCAATAGAAATGTAATCTTAGCCTTCTCCCATTCTATTACTTTTTCTTTTGTAATGATATGTTTCAAGTTCCTTGGGTCCTTTGCCATCTCCCCCTAGTAAATTACAGCCCTCTCTTGTCTGTTCTCTGTACCTGTAACTGCAGTCATCCCTACTGACAGAATCTCCTTTCACCAATTTAAGTCATCATCAGCAGGAAAAAGAAGGCATAAGACAATTGCTGTTTACCTGTATTTCAGCTCCTTTGTCCTTAACATTACTGAAATAACATAAGAATCTATTCACATTTCCTGTATATGGTGGATAAAAGTCATTATGCAATCATCATTTTATTTTTATTTCTTACAATTGTGACTGGTGTTGCCGCTGTTAATTGTCTACCTTTTAGGAGTATTACATCCAATTGTCATTTATATATGCCTCATGCATTAGAGCAGTATTAATATTATTATTATTTTTTTTTTGTAATGGAGGGGTTATTTTGATATTTTGGACAGAGATCAGTTGACATAATGGTTAATTATTAATTTATTTAACATTTGTTTACCAGGATAGTCCAACTGGGACAGAGCCCATTTTCAGAAGAGGCCTGGGGAGAAACACTCCAGACACATGTCTTTGGAATGTAGGCGGAAACCTACATGAATGCAGGGAGGACACGCAAACTACGCACAGAAGGCACCCCAACTGAGAATCGCACCGGAGAGTTTCTTTCTGCGAGGAGACAATCCTAACCTCTGCACCACTAGATTGCCATCTTCAGCTCCCACGTACAAGGTACACAATTTGATCCTGACCTCTAGCCAATGCCTTTTTGGAGTTTGCATGTCCTCCTTGTGTCTCTGTGAGGTTCATTCCACCTCTGAAAAACATGCTCTCCATGGGTAGCAGCACAGACTCTACATGGTGCCCTATAGGGGGAAGCGTTCTATAGACCAACCACTTTGGGCATTCACTGTGGTGAGCAGTATCCTCAAGAAAGGAGAACATGGATCACAGGTAGGGCTAACCACTCAACAGTGGTAAATATGGCTCTAGGTGATTTGGTCAAATGACCAAGGGTATTTGCTGATGATAACTGGGTTGAGGACCCAGCTTACTCCAACCTATGCCAGGGACCCATGCTAATGGTTGAAGGGTTATATGTGCCTCTATTGGCAAGTACAGTTGCCCAGCCTGGATAGCTGGGGTAACTCTATTGAGCAAAAGATGGATGTGAAATCAATCAACTTTCTAAACATGAATTAAGAATTTCTACACTCAATGTAGGCTCACTGACAGGATGTAGCTTGGAGTTGGATGGCATCATGGTATGGAGCCGACTGGATATCCTATGTATCCAAGACAAAAGATAGAAGGGCAGTGCAGCAAAGACACTTGGCTTTAGATCCAGACTCTACTACTCAGTAGGAGGACAGGCCAGAAATGTGGAAATTGTGGTGAGAGAGGCTTCAGAAAGCAGTGAGGGATATTATCAGAATTAGTGACAGACTCATGGCAATCAGACTCCCGTGTAATGATAGGGCAGTATTCATCATCTCAACCTGTGGTCGACAGTAGGTTTGTGGTAGTGAAGAAAAGAGTGCATTCAAACAGCAGTTGCAGGACCTACTAGATACAATAAGACAACGTGAATTGGTGTTCATAACAGGTGACTTGAATGCAGGTATCGGGACAGACAGAACAGGATATGAAGACTGCCTAGGTCTACATGGGTAAAGAAAGAGAAGACATTCTAGACTTCTGTCTTGTAAATGGCTTGATAATAGCCAACCCATGGTTCAGAAAGAGGAAACTGTTACAAGATCACATACAAGAGGAGCCAACATGCAACTCAGTTAGACTTCCTCCTAGTAAGAAAAGAGTGCTGGGGTACAATCAGTGATTACAATGTCATCTCCAGTGAAAGAGTCAGCCCACAGCATAAAACACTTGTTGCCACAATAAGCTGCAAGCAATGGTCAGAGACCAGGCTGAAGACCTGGAAGTTGACTGGAAACAAAGAAGAACAGTTTAAGGAAGTACTTAGGGTTCTATCACCCCAAGAAGAGGAAGAAATAGCTGGGTATGTGAACAATCCAGGTATGAAAATAAGGTACATAAGGAAAGCTGGTGGAGAAATACAGAAGTCCAAGAAGTCATCAAAAGAAAGAAGGCATGCAGGAAAAAGTGGGAGATAGAAAAGACTGACCAGGCAAGGATAGAATACTGGTTGGGCAACAAAGAAACTAAGAAAGGAGTTGCAATAGCAAAAACAGGGCATCTGAGGTACTCTACCAGCTTCTGGAAAGTGACTCATTAAGTGGCACAAAGAAATTATATCAGGTTGCAAGGCAAAGACAGAAAGATAAAGAAGATAGTCAGACACCCTTCATAAGGAATGCCAGCAACAAACTATTCATCAGTCCACAGGACATGAAGGGCAGATGGAAGGAAAACTTCAGCAGCTTCTGAATAAAGAAAATCACATAGAAGCTGTACAACCACAGACACAGCCTACAATGAGAAAAGAAGAAGAGCCCACACTTGAGGAAGTAAGAATAGCAGTAAGGAAAATGAAGTAAGCAGGCTCAGATAAGGTCACAGCATTTTTTTATTTTAAAGATGCTGGGTGAGATAGAGAAGAAATGCCTTCCTAGGGTACACATAGCAGTGTGGAGAGAAAGGCATATCCCAGATATCTGGAGAATAAGCATACTCATACCAGTGTACAAAAACAAAGGGGACATCCACAACTGTGGGCAGTAAAGAGGTATAACACTCCTGTCATATTGCCTGAAAGTTCTGGAGAGGACGATTGATGAACAGATATGCGCAAGGACCCAATGACTCAAATGCGAACAGTGTTTGGTCTCACAGAGAGATTCCTAGTGGGAGTGGGTAAGCACCAGCAAGTGACAGTACATCACAAACCCAAGCACATGTGGCATTACCCTACAGCTTGTACAGGAAGAAAATCCATGCACTTTTACACCAGTACCTCCAAATCTAGATGAACACTTTCAGGATAATGGCATACATTCAGAGGTAGCAGTGTGCACAGTTACACCTTTACAAAGGGGAATCAGTCATGGGAATTTGTCACAGCTACCCTAGGAAGCACATAAAGCACTGGCTATCCTGCCACAAATGTGTCATGACATCGTTAAGGCTCATAGCACTGGCACAGATAGTCAGCTAGAAATGTTCAGAGTCCTCCAGGGCATACATGAGGATTTCTGGCACTCCATAGAAATGACAAATATTAGGGATAATGCCATGATCACACTGACATGTAGTATGGTGGCTGCCTCTACTTGTACACTAGTTTTGCTGATTCTGGTAATGAAGTATCAGAAGAAGTAGCAGAAATCAGGAAAACTAACCTCAAATGCTTTTCTGAAATCAGCTTGTCTGTGTTTCTTTTGCAAAGTTTTCACTCTTCTTCCTTTTTTTACTTTTTAGAGCAACTGAATGAAAAGCATTTTTTAATAATCTTTTTCTACTTATATTTATTACTTTTTAGTTTTTAAGTAAAATACAACTGTTATTCTGTATTTATGTAGATGAGTCACAATTTATTAATAGTAATCAATCAATATTACCCTAAATATTTATTAACTGAGTGGTTGAGGACTGTAGATGGGAAGTCATCAATGCAGGCAGCACCTACACCCAGTGGAAAGGAATCATTATGCAATAGACAGTACTTCAGCACCCTGGATAGCTCAGTGCATCGAGGAACATGACAGAACATAGAAGAGACAGAGCCACCACAAACCTAATTTCAATAAAAAACATGTTGTATTTATGCAGATGTATGAATATTTATTAATAGTTATCAAACAACATTACCCTAAATGTTTATTGACTGAGTGCTTAAGGAATGTAGGTGGGAAGTCAGCAGTGCAGGCAACACCTACACCCAGTGGAATCATTATGCAATAGAGAGTAGTTCAGCACCCTGGACAGCTCAGTGCATTGAGGAACAACCAGTAGCAGAAGTGTGACAGAGCCACAAAGCTAATTTCAATAAAAAGTATTCTAATAATAATAGTATGAGCAGACAGACTGGTAGGACTTCAATTGCCAACTGATTCCTGACAGCAATGGCTATGACTATCACAGGCTGAGATACCGGCCTATCATTGTCTCCATTTATTTTCTCTTGTACTCTATTTTTTATATATATTTGGGTAATGGCATCCTTTTCAGCTTTTGTACATTAGTAAATATCACAAAAGGTGATTTGCTAGACATATTTTCTAAATATTTTAACTTCTAAAGCTATGCATTATTCAGGTATGATATTTTTAGCTTAACTGTCATTTTAATCATCGAACTGTCACTGCTAAACACATCTATTTCATTTTTGTGACTCCTTCCATTAGAGTTCTTTGACTATCATTCTAAACAATAATCTACATTTCTAAACAAAAATTCAAAAAAAACAATAATCTTTGTAGACAGAAAATACAGTTGGGCTTTATCACACCATTTTTTTTTTCTTATGCCTCTGTAAGTGCCCCAGCTTGACCATTAGCTGAAACAACCTTTTTCTATCTCCCACTGTCTCCACCTGTTCCTAGATCCACAGAATGGGCAGCCTAGATGGGATGGGATAAGAACTGAGAGAACAAAAGCTACCTGATACTACCCTCTGGATGGAGCGGTCATCAGCATGGTGGAAAGGAGAAGCAGGCAGCAGATTTAACAGAAACAGACAGGTGCTAGATTGTCTGTATTATTACTGCTGCTGCTTGCACCCAGCATTTTTATGTCATGCTCCTGCCCCAGTTGCATCACCCAAGTCGGCATGCCATGGCACTCTGAGAGAAATGCATTCACTCACATAATAACATATCCCTTTTATGCCTACCTGCCTGCTTACCATAGCATCCTCTGTAGCATCATGGCCCCATTATCACTACCAGAGTACTTGATGCAGTCCTGTCTCTAGTAGGACCCCTTCTCTCTCTCTCTCTCTCTCTCTCTCTCTCTCTCTGTCTCTCTCTGTCTTCCTGCAAGAGTTAAGCAGAAAACACCTCACCATTTATCTTATTCTTTACCATCTTTAGCAGGTGCACAAAAGACAAATGACCTAGAGTATCTTTGAGTTATTGCCATGGTTTTATCTCTCTATACCACAGGAACTGATTGTATGACAATAGTCTTTCTGTCTACTACAAAGCTAAATAAATCTACACACACTGTACCACTACCATTTCATATCTTAACTAGAAGGCTAGACATATCATAAAACCTTTCCCAGCCATAATGTGCGACCCAAAAGAGAGTTGTAGCAGTTGAATATTACAAATGCACCTGTAAAATATATGCAGATGTACTATGTCAGTTTATGCAAATGCACATTTTTCAGAATTATAGAAGTTACATGAGGAATATGACAAAAGACAAACATTACAGACTTATGTTACTTGGCAAGCCTTAACATAAATGTGGAGAACATAGTGGCATGCAACACTTTTGCAAATGTGACTAAGTGTTCATACATCAAAATACACACACACACACACACACACACACACACACACACACACACACACACACACACACACACACACACACACACACACACGCACATACATGCACACACATGCACACACACACACACACACACACACACACACACACACACACACACACACACACACACACACACACACATAGATGCGTACGTACATGCATACATACATACATGGATTTATAAATATAAGATCCAAGAAGACACTGGATGAAGGACAGAAGAACATAGAGAAAATAGCAGTACATTTAGTAAACTATCTAAAACAGGGTTGTTGAACAGGTGGCCCTAGGGTCACAATCTGGCCCACCAATGCATTTTATCTGGCCCTGGGTATGCCCTCTAACAAAGTGTTTTGAATGGACAGGTACATGTTGGACATGGTAATGCCCCCCCCCCCACCTTGCCAAGAATGGTAAGTGGCATCTGAACTGCATGGTGAGCGGCACCTGAGCCAAAAAGGCTGGACACCCCAAATCTAAAATGTTAGACCACTTGGCTTTCAATTTTAAAATAAGACAACCAGTGCCTTCATAATCCTTCTAGGATACAGGCGATTTCATAAAAAAATAGAAAAAGTATCAGGTTGGCATCCTCACCTAGGCCTAGCAAACAACTCAAACCTCATCTGTTTCCACAGGTTTACTCCAAGGCTGCAAGCCTCGTACAGGCCCAACATTCACTTCCTAAAGCAGGTACTTCCACCAGGCATAAGCTACAGTTTACACTCTGTAGATTTCTTTAATTTCATGCTTCCAGGTCTCCCTTTACAATCCTTGTTAATTGAGGAACTATATTTTAGAATTTAGCCTCCATGCTACTCTCTTTATTCACTAATGACTGGCAATTAAGATCACATAACTTAACTAATTTATGTGAAAATGTTTCTGCACTCCATACCTTCCCATACATTCTGAGATCACATTTAAAGATACATACACATTTTCTGCAACCAGTGTGATATAATATCACAACTATACAGAGCTTTATTATATAATACTTATAAACATAACAGACTCTACATGTCACAGCTAGCTTTATCCCATAAAAAAATGTTTTTGTCTCATCACAATGGGTAGTTGGTTCTTAACAACCCATTTGTCAACTCATCAATATTTGCAGGGACACTATCTACAATCTAGGATGGCACACTGGTGTAGCAGTTAGCATTGTCACCTCACAGCAATAGGTGGTTTGATTCTTGGCAGGGGTACTTTCTGTGTGGAGTATGCATGCTTCCCCTACATTCATGTGGGTTTCCTCCAGTTGCTCTGGTTTCCTCACACATTCCAAGGACATGCAGTAGGTGAATTGGACACTCTAAATTGGCCCTAGTTGTAAATGTCAGCATGAGAGTGGGTGTGGTGCACCTTCAAGGAGGGTTGGGCCTTGGGCTAGCAGCCTGAGCCTGTAGAACCCATTACTGCTGCAGAAACAAAGAGCTTTGAATGGTGCCTGATGTACTACATGGTGAGTAAATGGGAGAGAGAGAGATCTACATTCTGCTGACAGACTTTCCCATTATGTCTCCCTTCTGTCAGTCATCTACTTTCTAGCATGTCTTCTGGTTTATGATATCTCATAAGACCATGAAACAAACTTCCCTTCTGAAACAGCTTTAAACTGATACTGAACTGAATTAATGTTGCAATATTGTGCTGCAAACACTGGAGCTAAAATAAACTTCACTTTTATTGGTTTCTGTGGTATGGACGTCATCCCTTTCAACCTATCATACAAGTCATCCTTGTCACTTTTAAACTGAATTATCTCTTTTTCTAATGTCTCTAGCACCTCTATTATATTTTTACTAACTCTACAAATGTTTGCTTTCATAGGCAATGCCACCTCTCAGTTGCTATTATTTAGACATATTACTATGATTTTGGCCCTCAGATTTAGTTTTGGTCCTCCTAGATGTATGATCTTACTCATAGAGTCAGAGCAGTTAATAAGTGCACACTTTATTAAACATGTAAACTAAGCCTATACAAAGATTCACTACTGCTAACCATATAGAGAGTAGTACATAAAGACCTTCTATTTTGAAAAATAATAAAGTGTTTCTTCTTCTGATCCTCTGTTATGACCACTACAATGACTTTTAATGTTTGGAGGTTGAGAAGTATGGGGAATGCTGTACACAAACACTCTGCACTTTATCCTGCCTACTACTTTTATTTACTGAACACTTGCTTTGGTGTAGAATTCTGGATATGTTTTTATTGTCTTTACAGTATGTTATTCTTAAAGTGCTTCACTTATGAGCTTCGGCCTTACTCACATTGTTTGCTGCTGTTGGTGACTTTACTGCATTGTTGATTTGATCTTTCTGCTCAGAAAAAATGGCTTATGTTTCACCTTTCAACTTAAAAACTGTCATCGCACTCAGAGAACTGTCATCTTGGGTTTTACTTGCAGCCTTTAAGACACCTGACTGGTCACTAGTTTTAACTCTGACACAAGTATCGTAACATTTGCCCTTAACATTATCCTGTTTGACCTCATAGATGTTATTCTATATAATTGATGCACACCCACCACCTAAGGCTTTTGTGACCTTTATGTGAATCTTTTCTTCAGTTAGAAGTTTCAG
Organism: Protopterus annectens; assembly: GCF_019279795.1. Taxonomy (NCBI): domain Eukaryota; kingdom Metazoa; phylum Chordata; order Ceratodontiformes; family Protopteridae; genus Protopterus; species Protopterus annectens. The sequence goes on along the minus strand of NC_056732.1, from coordinate 543,976,498 downwards.
ATTTGATCGGTTACATAATGTCAGGGTTATTATGCACTGCGAATTCTCAGTATTCTGTTCCTGTATCTTGTCTCTCAGATTCTGACTTGCTGTTCTGAGGAGCATTTCCCACTGGCCATACAAATCATTAAAGTGTATGTGGCTTGCTAGTAAGTCCACTAGTTTAGGGTTTCTTTCTTCAGTAATTCACCTAAATTTGGAAGGAGTAGCTTCTTCCCCAAGCATGCAGGCACTGTAGCTTTGTCTGTGTTGACCTCTACAAAAATATACCTCCAAACAAAAATTACTTCTGCTTTATTTCCTTGTCAACAAGCACAGGTCTCTTGAGTACTTTCTTGTTTTATATGCCGATTTAATCTCACCTTAGTTTCAGTGAATACCAGCTTTTCACATTATTTTCCTTGCTTATAATAGCCTATCACTATAAAATGTATCTCAGAATAAAATATCAGTTTTCCCTTTTTCTAAGTATGTAGACTCTTATTGGTTAGACTTCACTTTCAATTACTTTCTCAGTTGTACGTAGCAGAAATAGGCTGAAACTCTGCATTCTCCTGATCATCTTTATCCGCACTCAACTTGTTCTATGAATACTCACTCAAATACCATTCTTTCCCTACCTTTATGCTTTCTAGTTCTTTGTTAGCATTCCTTGTACCTTTCTGTGTATGCATCTGCCTTGCATTGATTTTCACTTCAGAATTTTCTTTTAAATCATCTTTAGTTAACATACTCATAATCTATTACACTATGGGGTTTCCATTTATTTTGCTTTATATGAGGTGTAATGTATGCCACTTTCTCACTCATTCTTTCTTCTCTCATTCTCAACAGAATATCTCTCAGCAGTCTTCATCTACCATTATTCCTTATTCATTAACTACTTGCAATCTCTTACTTTTTCTTCTCTAGATGTCTCTCAAAAGGTCACATTTCATATATCCTGTACTAGTATCATTAATTGTAGTTAAATGTTTCATAGAGTCTGACCTTTTTTGACTTGTATTGATGGGCATGGTTTTAGAACTCTAGACAAGTGTCATTATCATCTTTTGAATACATGCACTCTCGCTCAGTGATGGATTCCTTCTCTTCAGGAGTAATAAACACTTCTTGTCTCTGCCTTGTATCATTTCCAGGATGCAATGAACTTTCTAACCCCTGTTTTGGAACATTTTCTAACCACATTAGTTTAGTGTGAGAATCTTTTCTTTCTAGTGGCTTTAGTCTCACATGCTACTCTATCCTTGTAGGTGGCATATTGTAGTGTTCAAATCTTTCAGTTCTACAGGTTCCATTTTTGTATTCTAATCTGCCTCAATAGACTATAGGCCACAGTGGTGCAGCAGTTAGCATTGTCACCTCACAGCAAGAGGTTCTCCCATTCAATTCTCGGCTGGAGCGCCTTCTGGGTGGAGTCTGCTTATCCTCCCCATGGTCAAGTGATGTTAAAGACATGCAGGTAGGTGCATGTGTGAATGGGTGTGCCTTCCTTAAAGGTTGGGTGTCGGGCTGGCAACTCGGCACTGTAAAAATACACTGCCAATCATTAGTGGACCGGAGTTCCGCTGTGGTGACCCCTAACTGGGAAAAGCCACAAGACATTACTAGTCTGCCTCAATAGGCTGAAAATTAGTGTGCTAATTCTTCTACAAATACTGTATTTTCTTCTTTAGGTCTAATCTTGTCTACTGACAGTTGCCTTAGAGGATTAAGGAGCTGTTAATGAGCTGTTTCCTGTGTTCCATTGGTACAGGGTTTGATTCCCTCAGCTTCCACTGCCTAACTGTATGACTCAGAGCAAGCCACTTAAACAGACACCACTCCTGGGCTGGGTATTAAGAAGGTCCATAGAGATAAGTGCTCTACCCCAGAATACAAATGCAAATAAAATAAAATACTGTGAATCAAACCTTCAGAATCTTCTAAGCAAAGAATGCTCTAGTCCCGTTAGAAGTCATTATTATTATTGTCAAGGTGTCTGACCCGCATTCCCTCACTTCTCAATCACTATTAGTAAGTGCATTTGAAATTGAATCAGACAGTCTCTCCTATTTTGGTTATGAGTGCATATATGTTGAAATACATCCTGTTGTTTTTCCTTTTCTGGTATAGTACCAACAAGCATTTGCTATTAATTTCCTGCTGGATCTAATAGTGTTTTGACAGATTTGGTCTCATCCCCTGTGCTAAGGTTAGGTTCTTCAGAACTATACATTAATCTGTTAAATTTCTGAGTAGCAGGCTTTCTTAATTGTTTCCTCTTTTGACATAAGAATAGAAATCTAGCTCTCTACAAACTCCCCAATGAATTTCTGTTTATTTTTCCTTTTGTCCAGGACTCTCAGAGTTTTAAATGAAGAAAAATCTCTTCTTATTGCTGTATCATATAATAAAACAAAAAACATACTGAAAATTATTAACAAATTCCAAAAAATGTTTGAATGTCAGCATAGTCCCATTTAAACTGTGTACCTGCTTCATTAGTTCTCAGCTTAACATCGTGGAGTGTTAAACCAAAATAAAAAAAAAAAAAAAACAGGCAAATGCCATATGTCAAAAAAAGGATTTGTTATGTTAGAAACTTGGTTTGTAATGAGTTAGTGGCTTTGTCAGTCATCACACAAATTGCTCTCTGTTATACATGTCCTTCTCCTACACTTTTTTTCGACATAGACCTCATTTATTGATTAGGTCCAGGATAATTTTTAAATTGTTTATTATACCCTATGTTTTTATCATAGCTGTGGTTTTACTTTAATTTGTATCGCTAAACATCTAAAACTTAAGAATCTGGTATCCCAGATTTCTTCTTTCAATGCATAATTACATTGCTACAGATCTTAAAATTAAGAGTCTGTAACCTAGATTTCTTCTTTCAGTGCATATTACTTTCTACCTAACCTCATAGGCAAAGTTAAAAAGAGACATAGAATTAGAATTAATTAATAATTAAATTATCCACCCAACAGACAGATTCTGTATCTTCTTATGTGAATAGTTGAAGGAATTCATTTATTTAAGACAGATACCATATAGATTTGCATTGGTAGAACAACATTTCCTATGTCATAGCTTTGTAAACAAAAAACAAACAAATTCTGACTACAATTAAAACTACAATAGACTATGTAAATAAACAAAGAAAAGTACATACTATACAATTACTACTACTACTACTACAAATACTAAACAGTCACCAAAGCCATTGATGAGGGAAAGGCAGTCCATACAGCCTACCTCGATCTGGCGAAGGCCTTCAATACAATACCCCACTCGGGTATCATTGAAAAACTCATCAGCTTAAATGTTAACCCATACATCACAAGATGGGTTGCAAACTGGCTGAGTGACAGAACCCACAGGGTCAGAGTTGCTGGCGCCATGTCAGACTCAAAGCCTGTCACAAATGGTGTACCACAGGGCTCAGTCCTGGGCCCACTCTTGTTTGGCATCTACTTTTCCGAAGTACAAGCAAACACAGGAGGGTTATGGCTGACAAAGTTTGCAGATGACTGCAAACTGGGCGCCATAGTAGAAAACACATCTGACACAGATATCCTTCAGAAGGGTCTCACAGAAACGGATAACTGGTGCCAGAGCCATGGCCTAAAGTTAAATGCCAAAAATGCATAGTCATACCCTTCGGGAAAAACAAGGTTACCCCTAGCTACCAAATAGGTGGCAATCCACTGAGCACAGAAGAAGTTATCAGGGACCTGGGGACCCAGGTTGATAGTAGTCTGTCATTCGACACCCATGTAGCTAAAGTAGTTAGGAAGACCTTCTACATTGCCCACCTTATCATGAAGGGATTCTCATCTAGATCAAGGGAGGTCATAGTCTCCCTATACTCATCACTCATCAGACCAATGATTGAGTACAATGCCCCATTCGGAATGTATCTGACCCGACACTTGCAGCAGCTGGAGAGGCCACAAAGTTCCTCACCAAAAGGATAAAGGGTCTCAAACATCTGTCCTATGCTGCCCGACTGAAAGAACTCCAGCTCTATTCAGTCGCACCGCTTGCTCAGAGGTGACCTTTGCCTAACATACAAGGCCATGTCAAACCCAGATTTGATGAATATGCTTCACCTCAAAAATCTAGATCCGTCAGAGCCACAAGGGCGGGAGACTTAAACCTCGACACGGCTATTAATAGGATGTGCTGGAGGGATAGATTCATCACCCAAAGACTCCCTATGCTGTGGAATAAAATCCCGGTATATGTGAGGCAGAGCACCTCGCTGGCCTTGTTCAAGAGAAATCTTGACCAATGGATGGGAGATCGCAGATATACCCCAGGGATTACCTCAGTGTCACTGCTCGACAGAGGCACAGCAAAATAATGGGTATAGTTCCCCATACTAAAGGGGTGGCGTAAGCCACAAAACTATGGGCTGGGCTTGTAAATGCCCTCGGGCAGATAGCCTAGTATGAACCTATGAACCTATGAACAATTCCTTTAACAAATAGCCCTCATAATGTTAATAAATAAATGAATAATAATCACAAAATTTTGAGTACATTTGTACCAGAATGCTAGCTTGCAAACCAGAAGGATTGAATTGGTCAAGGACAGAATTGGTTAAATATTGTTGTAATATTGGAATTTGCTTGTTGCAGCATCATGATTTTTCTACCATCTTATGTCCTTTTCCTTATATATCTTATAGAAGAGGTAGGAATTTAAAAGATATGTTAGTACACAGTATTTTTCAGGTACTAAATAAATATTCCTATAGGACTCTTGCTACTTCAGGAACCTTCTGTGCTGTTTGAGTTGAATATATGTTCAGAAATGTTTTTTTTTAAGATCAATGGTGTTAGGTTTTTACCTACTGATAGATATACTTGTAATACAGAAGGAGTGATATACATACTTAAATGCCCATGTAACGTATGTAGGGGAAACTAAGATAGCATTTAAACTTAGACTGCAGGAACATGTAAGAAATACTAAACAACTTAATTGTGATAGTCCAGTTTCTCTGCATTTTAAGTTATGTCATGGAGGTGATCCTTCTGGTTTGCAAGGTAGCATTCTGGAAGAAATATGCTCAAATTAAAAGAAAGAGTGAGAAGGTCACACTGAAAAAGCCAATCAGTAAAAACTAAATGAAAACTCCAGCCACGCTAGAACTTTCAATGAGTGACCTCCCAAACTTCCTGTAACAGAGGCACATGGGATATATGCAAATGACCCTTATGAATATCAGGTGTTTCAGCTATATGGCGATTCTGATTGCCCATGACTTTTACGTTTGAAGTCATTTTAATGGACAATTTCAGGCCAATAAAGCCAAACCCCACTAGCTATGGATATGCATATTTCGGCCTTGTTATAACCTCGTCAACATAGCACAAGCAGAGTGTTTAAATAAGCATAAGAAACACGGGGTTGTTATACCCAGCTGTTGTCCATTATCATTAGTGTGACTGCAAAATATCCCAACTAACAAATTAAAACAAAGAGTGAGAAAGTCACAGTGAAAAACCAATCAGTAAAAACTAAATGAAAACTCCAGCCAAGCTAGAACTTCCAATGAGTGACCTCCCAAACGTCCTGTAACAGAGGCACATGAGATATATGCAAATGACCCTTATGAACATCAGGTGTTTCAGCTATATGGCGATTCTGATTGCCCATGACTTTTACGTTTAAAGTCGTTTTAATGGACAATTTCAGGCCAATAAAGCCAAACCCCACTAGCTATGGATATGCATATTTCAGCCTTGTTATGACCTCATCAGCATAGCACAAGCAGAGTGCTTGACTAAGCATAAGAAACACAGCTAATTTTCCACCAGGTATAAATGATTCCTTGACAATACTTCCAGCCCTGAAAGAAAAATCTATTAAACTTTAAGTATTTTAACATTTTTACATGCATTACTGTGCCTGCATTTTTAAACATATGCTGAAGATATTTAATATATAACAGTGTTTTATTTGGAAAAGCTAAGTTGGCTTGAATATTAACATCCCGTGTATTTAATATTGCTCATGTGACCATTTTACATGTGACTTTTTTGACAATACCATTGGCTCAATTTTATCTATTATGTAACATGTACTGGTATAAAAATGGTTCTTGAATTAGTGTGCTTTATTTTGATGAAGTCTTCTATGTGAAAGACGAAAGCGCTTAATCTTGGTGTATATTTACTGCAATAAATGGAGTTTGTATACAGGCTTGTTTGGTGCATTTTCCATTTGGTTCCTGGTCTTCTGTTATTCATACTGCAGCAGATATTTGGAGTTTTAGAGTTTTAGAGAATGTTACCAAAGATCTGGACAAAGGCAAAGCAGTACATACTACCTAGCTTGACGTAGCCAAGGCTTTTGACACAATCTCTACTCATGTATCATCAAGAAACTCTCCCATCTGGAGATTAACCCATATGTCACTAGATGGGTAGCCAAATGGCTCATCGACAGAACCCATGCTATCAAATTTGGAGATCCCACCCCCCACCTGTAGAACAGTTACCAGTGGGGTACCACAAGGTTATTTGCTGGGCCCTCTACTGTTTGGAATCTATTTCTCAGAAGTCCAGGTGAAAGTAGATGGCTGCAATCTGAGAACATTCATTGAGTCCTCTAAAGATATTAGCATATTACAAGAGGGGTTAACACAAACAAATGATTGGTGCCAAAGCCACAGTCTAAAACTAAATGCAAAAAAGTGCATTGTTGTCTCCACTTGCAAAGAGGTAGCCCTTGCAAATTACAATACAGGCAGCCCCCCCTCCCCAAGCTCAAACCTGATGGTGCGTGACTTGGGAACACAAGTTGATAGTAGTCTAAACTTCTATCAGCATGTATCCACAGTAGTATGGAAAGTCTTTTACATTGCATACTTCATAAGTAAAGGCATCACATTTAAGACCAAGGATGTTGTAACTCCTCTGCACTCCACCCTCATCAGATCAGCAATATAGTACAATGCTTCCTTTTGCATGTACCTCACCAGAATCCTGCAGCAGATGGAGAGACCACAGAGTTGCCTGACCAAGAGAATTCAGGGACTCCAGAACATGACCTACATGGAAAGATTGAAAGCCCTGTCACTGTACTCTGTGTCCTACAACCTGCTGAGAGGTGATCTGTTCCGGGCCTACAGAGCAATCTCTGACCCTGCCATAATGAAAATGCTGCATGTCCGCAAATCAAATGGGACAACAATCATTTGCTCCAGAGATCTCAGCCTAGCCTGTGACTTAAACAAAACTTGGTGGAGAGACAGACATGTTTCCCAGAGACTACCACTGCTCTGGAATAAACTCCCAAATCACATTAAGCAGAGCACCTCAATGACCCTATGCAAGCATAACATGGACAACTAGATGGGACAACATAAATTCACTCCTGGGTTGTCACCTATGTCCTTCTCTCATGGACAGAGGCAGCCAGTGCTGATCGTAGATTCACTCTGCAAACTATCAAACCATCTAACAATGGTCAATTAGGGAGCCATCTAACAATGGTCAATTAGGGAACGTGGGTATTACATGGCTAGGCTTGTAAAGTCCCTAGGGCCATTAGTCTAGTAACCTCCTATGAACGTATGAACCTATGAACTGATTATTATAGCATCTACAACCACTTCCATTCCAACTCCAATAATGCAAAGTCTTCACTTCCAATCTCCACTGGACTACAAAAATGTTAACTATACCCAACGTAACAAAATACAACTACTAGACCCAATACAGTCTCACAATAAAATAAAATTCAGATCTATTATCAAAACATATATTAAAACTCTTCAATCATTTCTCATTCACCTTAATATAACTTTTACTATGTGGAGACATAGCAACTTTTCCAGGTCCTACTTATTAAAACTCCCAACTCATCTATCCACTCACAGATATAAAAACTTGCCATCTAAATGCTAGTAGCATTTGCAATAAAATTACAGAACTCTACTGTTGGATATAATATCAAAACCCTGATATATTAACCATTTGGAAAACCAGGTTAAACTCCCATATAAAAGATGAAGAAATTCTGCCTCCAGGATACAACATTATAAGACTTCACAGACAATAAGAGAAAGTGGAGGCACATGATTTATATTCTCCAATCAGCCTACCATACACCGATCTCAACTATCCATACCTTCTTTTGATCCAGATGAACTTTTGCTCAGTGCCTAAACTGGCATAATGGTTAAGGTATTTAGCTTACAGAGACATGATACAGGGTTTGATGCTCACCCTGAGAAGCATAACTAGTCTTATAAAGCCCCCCCCCCCCGGGTTCATTAGCCTAGTAATACTGACCTATGAACCTTAAGGTGTAACAATACTCACAATGCTCACATTGCTACAGTCTATATCAGTCCACAAATATACCTTCATAACAGTTGGATCTTGGAACACATCCTCTCTTGATTGTCACTCAATTTCAAACAAACTATATTCATACTAGGAGATGTGAATATTCACTGGACTAATCAATCACCCTCCCCACAAGAACAACCAAATATAAACCTATATGGATTCTATCAGATAATACATGAGATAACTTGTATAGATAAAACTGTTGGTAAACAACACACAATAGATTGGATATTTACCAGTAATGCAACAAATGTGATCACATGGGGAACACTGCCATATTCTCTAAGTGATCACATTAAGTAGTAGTAGTAGTAATATAATACTTACTACATGTTTTGTGTTTGTGGTATGGAAATATGATAAATATAAATTCAGTATAGTATTAATATAGATACATCAGTAGAGTAGAATTTAAGTATGATGAGTACTCAGTTTCTGGATGTTGAAATATATAAGGATACTGAGGAACATTCTTTATATATATATGAGACTTTATAAAAAAAAAAAAAAACTCACCCCCCCCTTCAAAACCATAATATTGAATAATCAAAAATCAAAATGCTGAAGGCCACAGTATTTAAGTATCTTGAATAATGAATTATCTTGCCAGTGTGAATCCAGGAATAAGTGCTA